>NC_088233.1:43193735-43197642 GCF_036934945.1 Oncorhynchus masou masou
CCCTCTTCTTACCAGAAAGATGTTTGTTTCTGTCGGCGCGATGCGTGGAGAAACCAGCTGGCTGCAACGACTTCGGATAGCGTCTCTCCAGTGAGCCATGTTTCCGTGAAGCAAAAAACGTTATATTCTCTGATGTCCCTCTGGAATGCTACCTTTGCTCGGATTTCATCAACCTTGCTGTCAAGAGACTGGACATTGGCGAGAAGTATACTAGGGAGTGGTGCACGATGTGCCCGTCTCCAGTCCTGACCAGAAGATCACCTTCTGCTTCCTATTTTATGAATGAAGTTTTGGGTCGCCGGCTGGGATCCATTCTGTTGTCCTGGGTGAAAGGCAGAACACAGGATCTGCTTCGCGAAAGTCATATTCTTGGTGTACTGATGGTGAGTTGGCCTGCTCTTATATTCAGTAGTTCTTCTCGACTGTATGTAATGAAACCTAAGATGACCTGGGGTACTAATGTAAGAAATAACACGTAAAAAAACAAAAAACTGCATAGTTTCCTAGGAACGTGAAGCGAGGCGGCCATCTCTGCCGGCGCCGGAAGTTGCAACCTTTGGGCAGACGTGCATTAATGTTTCAGCCATGCCAGTGTAATGGATGTGAAACGGCTAGCTTAGTTTGCGGTGCGCGCTAAATAGCATTTCAATCGGTGACGTCACTTGCTCTGAGACCTTGAAGTAGTGGTTCCCCTTGCTCTGCAAGGGCCGCGGCTTTTGTGGAGCGATGGGTAACGATGCTTCGTGGGTGACTGTTGTTGATGTGTGCAGAGTGTCCCTGGTTCACACCCGAGTATGGGCAAAGGGACGGTCTAAAATTATACTGTTACACCACCAGGTACATATTTAATATCAGGAACATACATTCACACACTCTCTAAAATAAGGGTGCGGTTAGGGTACAGTGTTGTTTCTTGGGGTACACTTAACCTCTTACACTTATGGTGGCGCTATTTCATTTTTGGAAGAAAAACGTTCCCGTTTTAAACAAGATATTTTGTCACAAAAAGATGCTCACACTATGCATATAATTGCTACTGTTCGAAAACACTCTGACGTGTCCAGAAATACAAATATCTTTCTCTGTGCGTGCCCTTTAACGTGAGCTTCAGAGCAAAACCAAGATGACTTGGCATCCAGGAAATGACAAGGATTTTGAGGCTCTGTCTTTCATGATCTCCTTATATGGCTGTGAACGCAAGAGGAATGAGTCTGCCCTTTCTGTCGTTTCTCCAAGGTGTCTGCAGCATTGTGACGTATTTGTAGGCAGATCGTTGGAAGATTGACCATAAGAGACCACATTTACCACGTGTCCGCCCGGTGTCCTGCGCCGAAATTGGTGTGCAAAAGTCACCTGCCAGTATTTTTCCATGGGGCACAGACAGAGAAGCAAGCTTCCAAGAACTGCATGTCAATGAAGAGATATGTGAAAAAACACCTTGAGGATTGATTCCAAACAACGTTGCCATGTTTCGGTCGATATTATGTAGTTAATCCGGAAAAGTTTCACGTTGTAGGTGACTGCATTTCGGTTCGTTTCGATAGCCAGGCGAATGTGGAAAACGGAACGATTTCTCCCTACACACAGACGCTTTCAGGAAACACTGCGCATTTGGTATGTGGCTGGGAGTCTCCTCATTGAAAACATCAGAAGCTCTTCAAAAGGTAAATGATTTTATTTATTTGCTAATGGCTTTTTTGTGAAAATGTTGCGTGCTACATACCTGGGAATATGGACATGTTGCTTTGCATACTCTCCACACAAATTAGTCAATTTCTATGGTTCAAAAGCATATTTTGAAAATCTGAGATGACAGTGTTGTTAAGAAAGGCTAAGCTTGAGAGCAAACACATTATTTTAATTTATTTGCGTGCAGAAATCGTAACGTTGCGTTATGCTAATGAGCCTGAGGCTTAGTCACAATCCCGGATCCGGGATGGGGAGTTTCCAAAGGTTAATGTACCTTCAAAGCTACACATGGAACTCACATTATGTGGAAAATTAGTATAGTATATCTAGTATAATGTTACTTTTTCATACCCAATATTTGTAATATAAGGTACAATCATCACTGCGCTTTGAAATGTAGGTGGGTCAATGCACCAGTGGGACTGATTAACATATTTGGGGGTGTGATCTAATATATGTGTGTTTGTGCCAATCATTAGTGGAATTGTTGTACAACTTTATGTGGTTGGTGGTTATGGTAGTAAGGTTGAGCACATATTTTGACATTTGTCAGTTTCTGTAATGTGTGTGATAAAGGTCTTCATAGGTCCAAGAGACCTGATCTGATCTGATCTGGTTTGAGTCTGATATAATTGCCATAGATTTTCAGGTATGTGAAATTTCAAATTGATTTACCAACTGGACCTGTCCTCTGTTAACCTTTTGACAAATAAGTGTAAATATAAATAACAGCCCTTACATACCTTAAGGGAACATTTCGACATTTTCTGTATGGTTAGTGAGAAAGTCCATATTGCAAATGTACTGTCCCTTACTAGACGTCCGAAAACATTTGTAAAACTCGGGATGGCGGTCAGAGCGGCAGGGCCAGACCTACCGGGAAGTCATCAAATGAACTTTGTCGGACATTCCGGTTTCGTTTTATAAAGAATCTTTGTACATGAATCATTGTTCCGCTTATCCCGGAAAATCCCACAAGAGGGCATAAGCAATCAAATTGCAATTTGACAAAACATCACGAATGACGACGGGCCTTATCTCGAAAACTGAAAATATTTTGAAGCCAAGCATAGGCTTGTCATAATGGGCAGGTTGCCCCGAACAAGATGGCGTCTAGGCCTCAACGGTTTTTGAGTTATGGCCATTTTTCTGGGATTAAAGGTCCAAAATGAAAATAGAGAAATTATTTTCACTTCACGTCAAAGTCAAGGAGCCTCCGGTGTCAATAAAAAAAATCAACCATTTATCTATCGTCAATTAAGAATCGCAAAATGACAGATTGAGTGATGTTCAAATATAGGTGTTTTTTTCAGCAGTTTAATGAATCCAGTTGCAGGGTGTTCATACGAATATTTTTAAAGTGTGCTGCGGAGCTCTGCAAGATTTCTGTGATTTTCTATGATTTTCTGAAATAATACACAGTCACTAAACCCTCTTGCGTAAATAACTCAGTTCTTAACGTAGGCTTAAAACTCAGGATTCTGTAAAGACGCTACCCCAATCAGGATATGGGTTTATTTATAGCTTCCTACTGTTAACAACAGGAAGTGCCTTAAATGTGTCATAGTGGTTCTGTTTCCAAGGGTTAAAAGGTCAGATCTTTTCAAAACTTCATATGTGTGATTAGGCAACCCTCCTGAATTGTAAAATCATTTATTTTGAAACCCAACAGATGTCAAAGAAAAGCTCACACACACACAGCAGGATAGGTGACAAAGCGGTGTTTAAGGGGTGTGTTTTTTATAAATTTTGCTATTTTTGACTTTTGACTTCCTATGAAATCATATTCCAAATGGAGAAAACATATGCCTAATGCACAAGTAAGAAAAAAAAAGATTATGATAATAAAATATGACTAAAGTATGTTGATACAGTTCTTATACGTGTGTAATTGACACAAAATTCTAAAGAATTTGGAAAAACCGTCCAGAAAGCACTTTTTAGGGGTGTATGAATTTTTATGAAATTTTGCAATTTTGGACTTTTTGAATTTTGACTTCCTATGAAATCATATTGCAAATGGACAAAACGTAACACGCATATACGCAAGTAATAAAAAAAAAAGAAATTATGATAATACAATTGGACAAAAGTATATTCATACAGTTCTTACACATGTGTAATTGACAAAAAAGCGAAAGAATTTCGAAAAACTGTCCAGAAGGCACTTTTTAAGGGGTGAACATTTTGAACATTTTGCATGAATCAACGCCGATTT
>NC_088233.1:43197742-43234027 GCF_036934945.1 Oncorhynchus masou masou
ATGATGACTCTGCACCAAACAGAGCTCGCACTCCTCCTCTCCAAGCGTCACAAAGCTGATGTTCCTTCCCTTTACCGCCTTGCGATAGGTTTCGTAACCGCAGCTGGCATCTTTGTTCTTCTCCTTGTAGTCATTATGCATGAACCGAATATTGACGTCACTAGGGAGGTAGAGGCGATGTGGGGCATGCTCTCGTCTGTAGTGCCTGATTTGGGGATGTAATTACTCAATGTGTTGCAGGATTGGATTCATGTTCAATTTGCTCGCTGAAGCTTTCTTTCCCCTCTGATCCTTTGGTGGAATCAGTTTGGTTGTGATTGACTTGCCCATCATTGTGACAATCAACCTGTCATTTTTGAGGTGGTAGCCCAATGTTGTCAGAAAAAACACTTTGCACACCTGTTGTGCAGAAGCGCTCTGGTTTAGAAGATGGTACAGAAACGACCTGCCGCGTCGACAGTCAGCACCAACTACAACATTTTTCTTAGATTGCAGTGCCACCGTGTGGAAGATCCATGTCCTCTTCTCCTTATAATTCATCTCCCATTAATTTTCCCATATTTCCTTTCGCCTTACCTCTGAAATATTCTGAATACATTGCCTCGTGCATTTGGGACCACATGGCTTACCCATTGGTGGAATCTTGGATTTCTTATTTGATAGGTGTTCTGGAGTTGTGTCCACAGGCTCAGCTGCTACTTGTGCTGGAACATCCAACTCTGAAGGTGGATGATAATCCTCATCATCATCATCATTGACAATTTATTTATCTTCTGATAGGCTGATGTCTAATGAGTCAGAGACCACCCACTGGTTCTCTATTTCTTCAAATAGTGTGGAAACTGTGACTTCAGTTAAAGGGGGTCGATCAGGAATCAAAATCAACTGAAATAAATAGAGCAAATAATCAGGGACATGCATCCTAATGATTCTAATCTGTCATGGATGATAATAATTAATAGTGACATTTTCTGGTGTGCAAACATATGATCATAATCCTTTTCAGTTATTCTATAATATAGGATATAATCAATGTTGATTTTATCTTGTGCAAACATTATCTTAATAATTTTCAATGTCAAAACTCAGTTCATCTATTAATTTCATACCTGCTCCCAAAAAGGCTCTTACATTTTCATTTTTATTTACAAATACAAAAATATTGCATGGATGGACATTGACAGGAATAAAACCTAGTATTGACGTGGTTGTACTGTCTAATACACCCTCACATGGCAACTTTGATCCGCATTGATACTAATCATCTAGGCCACAGGGATTGGTGGAAGTCATGCAAAACAGTTTTTTCCGCATTCATGTAAAGATGGCACTGAAGCAGACACTTTGAGCATACGTTTGGCATGTCAAAGCTTGTTGTACTAATTACATATGCCACCAATAAAGGTGATGGATACAATTTGGGATTTTAACTTCCCTGACCAGGACAGTCACGCAATACTGGAATATAAAAGAAAACCAGAAACCCTAAACATGTGAGAGGATATATTATTAATGAGCAAGCAATGCTGTGTGTGCGCTCATCCGGAAAACGAGTGTGCGTGGCTTTTGACAATTCAGTATGGGGTGCACGTCCAACTGACCGTCAGCTGGCTAAAGATCGTGTGTGTGGTGTAACGTTACAGATTCAAATAACCTATTGAATGTCAGAATACAACTAAAAGGATAATATTAAATCCAGGTATAATAGATTGAAGCTAGTATAAACTGCTGATCGTCTCTTATGGGAACATGTAGCACAAATCTATTGCTTCATGCTAATGCTAGCTCGGTAGGTTTTGAAGTTTTGGTAGGGGCGCGTCAGTTTTAGCTAGGTGGCTGTCACTGGCTAGAAATCGTGTGTATGGTGTACTGATTCAAAGAAACCAGCAGATGAAATTTCAGAATATAATTGATTATATGGCTAATAGATTGATGTTAGTATCAATTGCAGATCTCTTATGAGAGCAGAGAGCATTGTTAATCTATGCTAGCTAGCTAATCTATTTTGATGTCAGATGTATTTAGCCAGCTAGTTCCTACCAGTGTATGGATGTCGGCGTTTCAGAGCAAGTTCAACCATCATTTCCCCCCGGGAATGCTGTGCCATGGTGTTGTATCCCTAGATTAGCAATGTATATGTGTGTGTAGCTGTCAGTCAGTGTCATCCAGGTTCGATTGCATCACTATCAGAATAGAATGATATGATACAAAGGTAAAACGCAGTAACTGCAGCCAAGGGCAGGTTGAAACCAAACTAAAAGGCAGTAAGTTCAGTTACTGCCATTTACCTTGGTTTCACAGTAACTTTTTGCAGTTACTGCTAATACGACCCCCATTTTCTCCAAAACTCAATACAATAGAGGCAGGATACTTGTCCACTGACTCGCCAAACATGACCCTGTGTGAACCAAGGTCCTTTACACCACCAATTAATCCACACATAAAACGGTCAACCAAATAGTTTCTAGTCATCTCTCCTCCTTCCAGGCTTTTTCTTCTCTTGATTCTATATTGCGATTGGCAACTTTCATAAATTAGGTGCCTTACCGCCACTGACCTCTTTGGTTTTTCAGTCACCCACGTGGGTATAACCAATGAGGAGATGGCACGTTGGTACCTGCTTCTATAAACCAATGAGGAGATGGGAGAGGCAGGACTTGCAGTGCGATCTGCATCAGAAATAGAACTGTCTTCTATTTTAGCCCTTTGCTATGCAGACGCTCGTTGGCAGCCCAAGCAGTGTGGGTGCAATAATTGAATAATATAGACGTAGTTGTGGTAATGCTTTAAATCCATCACTGCAAATAACTGACAATTTCGACATCGAATACACGTGGATCACATTTTAGGGTTGAGATATGATTCTGTGGAAGGCTTGGCAACAGAGTGCACGTGTTGCAGCAAGCCCAGGCACAACTGGAGGTGTGCTTTATGGAGCGGGCACACCATAAATAAGCCTGTAGACTATATCAGTAGGTTAAGGCTACAATATCCTTTCATAGTGTTTATATCAGTACAACAACATAGGTCTATCAGATAGCGGACGTTTACTTGAGGGCATCGGGCATACCTTTTCTGGAGACACAGGATAATCAAGTTTCAGTTATGACATCACTTGTTTACAATATTAGTCAATACACCTACTATGTCAAAAAGTGCGGGCAAAGAAGAAGAAAATGTGAGTAGGCCTAGGATAATGCTTTGTGTGTTCTTCATATTAATGTCGCTTCACATTTGTATAATTCTAAAGATGGACGATGAAAGTCTATGAGATGAATATGTAGCCTACAGAATCAGTCATCATGTAGGCCTACGGCTAGTTGACTAGTTTAAGAATAGTTTAACAATGTAAATGGATCAAACTAATTTGTTTTAGAGATAAGCTTGATTCAACATTTTTCATGCATGTGAATTGGCAAAAGGTGGAATTATTGCAAACCAAGTGACAGGGATGGGGTCTACTATCAAAATCCTTACCAAAACCCCATGTCTGAAAAGTTTTGTCATGATTGTCTCTGTCTTTGTAGGGGTTACAGGAAGCCCCAGAAAGGACATTCCCTGTATTCTTCAGAGGAAAGCTGGGGGAGAAGGTTAGTGTGATAGTATGACATTCCAAATGATCTGAGATCCTCAATTTCTTTCAAATTAAATGTTACCTAATTATATATTTTTAATTACTTCCTTCCATTTCCAGTCCTAATTCCAAAACCATTCCCACTGTAGTATCCATTGCCCTGACATTGAGGTTTGTTAAAACACAATCCACAGCTCCATCAGGAGACCCCAGGGTTTGACCTGTTGGACCCCAACATGAGAGTCATAGATGTTAGTTATAACTGCCTCCACGACAAACACCTGAAGAGTTTTTTCCGCCATCCGGAAAGGAAGAAGCGGCTGGTGAAGCAAGGCCTCATCACCTCAAATGAGAAGGCAAGGCAGACCTCCCTTTTCTTTCCAAAATCTAAAAGTGACACTAAAATGGAACTGAGAAAATTGGACAGGTGTAAGCAGTATGATGGCTCGGTGAAATGTTTGCCATTTTGCTGAGTTTACACAAATCCAAATCTACATATGGTCATTGTTAGTGCAGGTTGTAAAAGAGAATGTGTTCTTAATGTCTTACCTGGTTAAATAAAGGCAAAATCAATCAATATTGGGGTTTCGGTTAGAGGTAGATTTGGGATTGGGTGTTTGTACACATGAACTTCCTCTAAAAATGGCTCTTTTGTGGCTCCTCCCTTTCAGGTGCTGTGTACGTGTAAAGAGTACAATCGCTACAGTAGCTACATCAAGTCAGTTCAGTTGCTGTGGGAGAAGCAGTGCTGTGCCCAGCAGGTTAGAGTGGTCTGCTTTCTAGATGTACACTTATAAAAACACAAATGCTATATTGTTAGACACCTTTCCATGCGTTTTATTTCAACTGTGTATGTAACTTGCTGTCGCTCATGGATCGGGAAAGGGTTTTCTGATCACGTCACAAGACCAGGAAAAACTTGAGGAAGGCAAGGGTGCAAATTAATCTCTCTCTCTCAGAAAATGCTTTTGAAGCAGTTCCTAGTCTTGCAGCAGCAAGGGGAGGTTCCGTCCCACATCTCACTGACGGATATTAGAGATTGGCTCATTGCCAAGGGAAGAAACTACTTCAAGAACACGTGAGTGTTTTTAGAATCTTTTACTGAAATTTGTTAAAAAAACATAAGCAAAGGTGTGGAATCACGTTGACCTATCTAGCAATAATTTAAGATATAGATATGGTGGACAGTTTGAGTTGAAGAAAAATTAAGGTAAATCATGTTTTATGTTCCCTTGTATGTGAAGGTTTCAGAGTGAAATGGAAGAGGGGAAGAACCTTCACTTGGCCGAACTGGCTTGGGATGTGAAACGACGCCTCAGGCTTAAGGAGCTGGAAAGAGAAGTGTGCAGGGAGCTGCGCCTGGAGCGCCGAATCCGCTGGTCGGTGATTGGACAGGTAAGGATGGAACAGCGGCACTTCTAGGGCTGATATCAACTCACAGTTGCTTAAGCAGCAGTAGGACCTCAGTGTTTCTGTTGGTATCTTCATCCATTTGCCTCTCTTTCTCACCCGTCTCTCTTAGCCTGGTAGCCAGATGGGAGATTGGAGACCCCTCGGCATGGAGACACACACACCTCTGGGAATGGACTCTCCCTTCAGACACTCCACCTCCTCGATGGATACTCTTTCCAGTCACATCTCGACTGAGAACCTCGAGGTTGCTAGGCTACATACTGCCAGACCACATATTGCCAGACCACAAACTACCAGACCACGTTCTGCCAGACCACCAACTGAAAGACCTAGCAGTGACTCTGATCACTCTGGAACCTTGTCTTCTGTGATGACCTGCTCACCACATTCAGCTAGCCCGTCAGTGGTAGGTCATTTTGGTCATGAATATGTTCCCAGCTTTCACTCTTTGGGGGCTGTAGACATATTACTGCTTCCCTGTCTCCCATCTACTGGGAAATCCATATCCAAGTACTGTGGCAAGAAAAAGTATGTGAACCCTTTGGAATTACCTGGACTTCTGCGTAAATTGGTCATAAAATGTTATCTGATCTTCATCTAAGTCACAACAATAGACAAACAATGATACTTTTTCATGTCTTTATTGAACACACGGTGTAATCATTCACAGTGCAGGGTCGAAAAAGTACACTCAGCAAAAAAGAAAAAAAAGAAACTTCCCATTTTTTTCAGGACCCTGTCTTTCAAAGATAATTCATATAAATCCAAATAACTTCACAGATCTTCATTTTAAAGGGTATAAACACTGTTTCCCATTAATGAACATGCATCTGTGGAACGGTCGTTAAGACACTAACAGCTTACGGATGATAGGCAATTAAGGTCACAGTTATGAAAACTTAGGAAACTAAAGAGGCCTTTATACTAACCTTTCTACTAACACCAAAAGAAAGATGCCCAGGGTTTCTGCTCATCTGCATGAACGTGCCTTCGGCATGCTGCAAGGAAGCATGAGGACCGCAGATGTGGCCAGGGCAATAAATTGCAATGTCCATACTTTGAGACGCCTAAGACAGCGCTACAGGGAGACAGGACGGACAGCTGATTGTCCTCACAGTGGCAGACCTTGTGTAACAACACCTGCACAGGATTGGTACATCCGAACATCACACCTGCGGGACAGGTACAGGATGGCAACAACAGTTGCCCGAGTTACACCAGGAATGCACAATCCCTCCATCAGTGCTCAGTTTGTCCGCAATAGGCTGAGAGAGGCTGGACTGAGGGCTTGTAGGCCTGTTGTAAGGAAACCGGCAACAAAATCGCCAATGGGCACAAACCCACCATCGCTGGACCAGACAGGACTGTCAAAAAGTACTCCTCACTGACGAGTCATGGTTTTCTTTCACCAGGGGTGATGGTCGGATTTGCGTTTATCGTTGAAGGAATGAGCGTTACACCGAGGCCTGTACTCTGGAGCGGTATCGAGGTGGAGGGTTCGTCATGGTCTTGGGCGATGTGTCACAGCATCATCGGACTGAGCTTGTTGTCATTGCAGGCGGTCTCAACACTGTGCGTTACAGGGAAGACAACCTCCTCCCTCATGTGGTATCCTTCCTGCAGGCTCAACCTGACATGACCCTTCAGCATGACAATGCCACAAGCCATACTGCTTGTTCTGTGCATGATTTCCTGCAAGACAGGAATGTCCGTGTTCTGCCATGGCCAGCGAAGAGCCCGTATCTCAATCCCATTGAGCACGTCTGGGACCTGTTGGATCGGAGGGTGAGGGCTAGGGCCGGCCCCCCCCCTCAGAAATGTCTGGGAACTTGCAGGTGCCTTGGTGGAAGAGTGGGGTAACATCTCACATCAAGAACTGGAAAATACTTTTGATTTTGAACCCCCTTTTTGTTCAGGGACACATTATTCCATTTCTGTTAGCCACATGTTCAGTTGATCCTGTTTGGGATAGGGGGCAGTATTTTCACATTCGGATGAAAAGTGTGCCTAGAGTAAACTGCCTGCTACTCAGGCCCAGAAGCTAATACATGCATAGTATTTGTAGATTTGGATAGAAAACACTCTGACGTTTCTAAAAATGTTTGAATGATGTCTGTGAGTATAACATAACTCATATGGCAGGCGAAAACCTTAGAATAATCCAACCAGGAAGTGGGGAAGCTGAGGTTTGTAGTTTTTCAACTCATTGCCTTTCTACTATTCAGTGTAAATGGGGTCATATTGCACTTACTAAGGCTTCCACTAGATGTCAACAGTCTTTAGAACCATGTTTCAGGCTTCTACTATGAAGGGGGAGCGACTAAGAGCTGTTTGACTAAGTGTTCTGGCAGAAGGCCATGAGCTAAGTCATGCACGTGGCCGTGAGAGCGAGCTGCGTTCCTTTTCATTTCTGAAGACAAAGGAATTGTCCGGTTGAAACATTATTGAAGATTTATGATAAAAACATCCTAAAGATTGTATAGAATCATTGTTTGACATGATTCTACGAACTGTAATAGAACTGTTTTGACTTTTCGTCTGGACTTTCATCTGGACTTGACCGCGCCTTGTGAATTTCGATTGGTGAAATAAACTCGCTAACAAAAAGGAGGTATTTGGACTTAAAGATGAACTTTATCGAACAAAACAAACAATTATTGTGGAACTGGGATTCCTGGGAGTGCATTCTGATGAAGATCATCAAAGGTAAGTGAATATTTATAACGCTATTTCTGACTTTTACTGTCTCCACAACATGGGTATCTGTATGGCTTGTTTTTGTGTCTGAGCGCTGTACTCAGATTATTGCATGGTGTGCTTCTTCCGTAAAGCTTTTTTGAAATCTGACACAGCGGTTGCATTAAGGAGAAGTATATATTTAATTCTGTGCATAACACTTGTATCTTTTATCAAAGATTATGATGAGTATTTCTGTAAATTGAGGTGGCTCTCTGCAAATTCACTGAATATTTTTGAGGCATAACATTATTGAACATAACGCGCCAATGTAAACTGAGATGGATATAAATATGAACTGGATATTGGATATAAATATGAACTTTATCGAACAAAACATACATGTATTGTGTAACATGAAGTCCTATGAGTGCCATCTGATGAAGATCATCAAAGGTTAGTGATGAATTTGAT
Source organism: Oncorhynchus masou masou (assembly GCF_036934945.1). Lineage (NCBI taxonomy): Eukaryota > Metazoa > Chordata > Actinopteri > Salmoniformes > Salmonidae > Oncorhynchus > Oncorhynchus masou. Next base: position 43,205,880 of record NC_088233.1, read on the forward strand.
CTCTATTTCTGCTTTTTGTGACTCCTCTCTTTGGCTGGAAAATGGCTGTATGTTTTTCTGTGACTTGGCGCTGACCTAACATAATCATATGGTGTGCTTTCGATGTAAAGCCTTTTTGAAATCGGACACGATGGGTAGATTAACAAGAAGTTAAGCTTTAATTTGGTGTTTTGCACTTGTGAATGTATGAAAGTTAAATATTTCGAAAAAATATCTTTGAATTTCGCGCTCTGCCATTTCAGCGGATGTTGTCGAGGGGTTCCCCTAGCCTTAAGAAGATGTCTCAGTTGTTCAATCTTGTATGTTCATACAATTATTTGCACATGTTAAGTTTGCTGATAATAAACACAGTTGACAGTGAGAGGATGTTTCTTTTTTTGCTGAGTTTATGTGAACCCTTGGTTTTAATAAATGGTTTACCCTACTTTGGCAGCAATAACCTCAACGTTTTCTGTAGTTTCAGATCAGACCTGAGCAACGGTCTGGAGGAATTTTATACCATTCCTCTTTACAAAACTGCTTCCGTCTCTTGAGGCCCTGCCACAGACTCTCAATCGGGTTGATGTCCCCTACTCTGACTGGGCCACTCCAGAAGGCATATTTTCTTCTGTTGCAGCCATTCTGTTGTTGATTTACTTCAGTGTTTTGGGTCGTTGTCCTGTTGCATCACCCAACTTCTGTTGAGCTTCAATTGGCGAACAGCCTTACATTCTGCTGCAAAATGTCTTGATAAACTTGGCAAATCATTTTTCCATCGATGATAGCTCGCTGTCCAGACCCTGAGGCAGCAAAGCAGCTCCAAACCATGATAACATGCTCCCTTAACCATACTTTACAGTTGGGATGAGGTTTTGATATTGTTGTGTGTTCCTTTCAAACAACTGAACTTTAGTTTCATCTCTCCACAGAATCTGGAACATCCAGATGCTCTTTTGCGAACTTCAAACGTGCAGCAATGTTTTTATTTGGACAGTCGTGGCTTCTTCCGTGGTGTCCTCCCATGAACACCATTCTTGTTTCTTGTTTTACGTATCATAGACTTGTCAACAGAGATGTTAGGATGTTCCAGAGATTTCTTTAAGTCTTCAGCTAACACTCTAAGATTCTTCTTAACCTCATTGAGCATTCTGCGCTGTGCCCTTGCAGTCATCTTTGCAGGACGGCCACTCCTAGGGAGAGTAGCGACAGTGCTGAACTTTCTCCATTTATTTACAATTTGTCTAACCGTGGAGTGATGAACATCAAGGCTTTTAGATATACTTTTGTAACCCTTTCCAGATTTATGCAAGTCAACAAATCTTAATCTTGGGTCTTCTGAGATTTCTTTTGTTTGAGGCATGGTTCACATCAGGCAATGCTTCTTGTGAATCGCAAACTCAAATTTTGTGAGTTTTTTTAGGGCAGTCCGCTCTAACCAACATCTCCAATCTCGTCTCAATGATTGTACTCCAGGTTAGCTAACTCCAATTAGCTTTTGGAGAAGTCATTAGCCTAGGGGTTCAAATACTTTTTTCAACTTACTCTGTGAATGTTTAAATGATGTATTCAGTATAGACGAGGAAAATACAATCATTTGTGTGTTATTAGTTTAAGCAGAATGTGTTAATCTGTTGTTGTGACTTAGATGAAGATTAAATCTAATTTTATGCCAATTTATGCAGACATTCAGATAATTCCAATAGGGTTCATATACTTTGTCTTGCCACTGTAATTGGATAATATGATGTGATATGCGTTTGCCAATTTGGTAAATGTAAAAAGTCTAGATGAGGAAGATGATTAAGGTATACTTGTTATATTTACTTTTTAAAATAATTTGATATGTATTAACATGTGTTTTGATTTCCAACATACTGTAAATCTTAATCAATTCTGTTGATGTTCATAAATACAGATTACTGTTAGGGACTTGCTGCTCATGATTGGGCACATAACGAGCTCAGTATTGGAGGAGGTAAATAGCATCCTGATCCCTGCCTTGGTTGACCTTATAAGGCTGAGAGCTTCAGAAAGTGCTGCAGAGAATATGCTCCCCATCAGCAAAGACACCAACGAAGATTCAACCCAGGGCTCTGTCAGCTGTACCTCCCTACTCTCCAAAGTCAATGCGATCTGTCTCACTCAGAGTCCTGACAGTAGGTCCTCCCCAATCTCCATTGATGAACCAGTCACTGCTGTCCAGACTTATTGTAGCAGCAGTTCTCTGTCCAGTGAGGAACGAGCACACTCTTTCTCCAGTCAGATCTCCACTAAGAACCTCCTGGCTGATTGGCCACGTTCTGCCAATCCACCATCTGCTAAACCACCACCTGCTGAACCACAATCTGCTAAACCACCTACTGCCACTGACTACTCTGGAACCTTATCTGCTGTGGTAGGTCGTGGGCATGTCATCCCTGTCAAACTGACCGTGGCCCCTTTCTCCTCCTTAATCTCCAGTGACGAGACCAACACCAACCTCTCCTCCAGCAGCCTCCCCTCCTCGTGCTCCATCAAGCTTTCAGACAGTAGGAGTGTAATTCCTTGCTCCCTGACTGTAAGCTCCATTTCAAATGTTCTTGGACCTGACTCTAGCAGCAGCCCTGTGCGGGAGAATCAATTTGCTACTGAGGTCTCGTCGATCTGCCTCAGCCAAGATAGAAATGGCCAAGGAGGGAGTGTGACACCTCCAGCCCCTTTGGATGTTTCCCTCCCCTCCATTATTGAGCGGGCTGGCGGACTTGTATGTTCCGTCATCTCCCAGTCTTTAGCAATTGTGGAGGCGCGGTCAAGTGTGAATGGTGAGGAGGGCTCTCCATCTCCCACCACAGTCTCCCATTCTCCTACAAGGGTGTTTGTCAGCCACTTAAGGAGTAGCCCACTAGGTGAGGACCTTGTAGATTCAACACTTGCGGATGTAATCTCTGTCCTGAAAATGGAGGGAATTCTTTCCTCCTCTCCGACTTTGGAGGAGGAGCTGCTTGATCTCTCCTCCAGTTGTTCTTCGTCATCAAGCGAAACACTACAATGTGTGTCTGTTGGCCCTCTTGGCAGTGGGTCGGAGACGTCCTTCAAACTTCTTGGGGTCGTACTCTGAGTATCGCCACCCCAACGGCCCATGTTACCACAGAGGACTTAGAAGTCTACAGTGATGAGATCATTGACGAAATCCTTATTATAATGAGGACCAAAAAGATGATGACAGTGGAAGTGACGTCTCTGGTGCATCAACACCATGCAACACACCAGCACCACAGAGCCGGTCCTCTTCTGCACTGAGGGGAGTGCTTCCCCATGACAGGAGGATACTCAGCACAACACTGCTTGGAATCCAGAACACACTAGACAGTGAGAACCTCTCAGGAGAGTGTTCCACCTCACCACAGGACAATGCCAGAGTCCTGGAGATGATAAAGTTGCTGCAGAGGCGCCTTGAGGGGACACCCTCAGAGTCCTCCAGCCATATCACAGATGTGGCTTCACCCTTGGGCTTTCCTCTCCCTGTATCTCTCTATGCTGTTCAGTCGAGTGTATTTACCACTGACAAAGACCTGAAGGCAGAAAGAGTGAAGGGAGTCTTTGAAAGCCTGAGATCCCAGTTTATGAGCTACTCCATCAAGCCTGTGAGTAACATCATTACCAGGGCAACAACAAAGATGGCTGCCTCCAATCAGGTTAGTTCAGAGACACTCCAGGCAGCATCAGCAAAATCATCTGCTGTGGCTCAGAACCTTATTAGTTTGGTTTTATTTAAAGTTGCCAAGGTGTCCTGCTCTGATGACTTAGAGGGTCTGGGTGATCATCTCAGATGCCCCTCAACTTTGACCAGAGTTTTGACACCTTTGACCTCTGAGAAAGTTACACTGACACCTGCTGTTCTGAAGATCAGAAGGGAGATGTCTAAGGAAGTGGCCACCGAACTCCAGAGTTTCCTGATCAAGGAATCCCTTACTGACACCCAGACACCATCCAATGGACATGTTTGCACTTCTGGTTCTGCCCCAAGGGAAGCTGTGCGGGACATCCTGAGGAAAACCAAAGAGGAGGCTTCCAACAAAAGCCTGAATAATATTTTCTCTGTAAATTTGGATGAGCGGCTCACAGACTCCATTGCAGATGCCTTATATCCAAAGCTGCATGACAGATTGGAGTCCAAGAGAGAGCTGCAGGCTTCTTATTACAGCTCCCAGATAAGCTGTAGCCTCAGCCCCTTCAAAGTTGAGAGCAGCCTAGAGCTCCAGGAGTTCACTGACCCACTATCTGAGTCAGTATTGTGTCTCCTGGATAGGACATTTGGAGATAAAGCTCAGAACTTAAAGACAGGTGGGGGTGTTTTACAATATGTCACAGACCCAACCTATAAGAAGCTTTTGATTGGACCCCACACCAACGACGTCAATGTGGTTATGCACACGATTGCAGTGGAGGAGTTGCCTGTTGAGGGTTGTATTGCGCAAAGTGAGGCCAATCATGGCCTTCACAAGAAGCAAGAGTTACCTTCCAGCACCAGTGGCAGAGGGAATGAGACCCCGAGCCCTACTAATTGCCTACTGGAGGGTGTAGTGGGCAAACTGGTACGGAAGATGCTATTTGAGGGCCTTAACATCCCTGAGGTACCCATGAACTACAGCCGCTCTGAGAACTTTAAGCTACAGTATGAACTGGTTGCAAAGCTTTGTCCTCTGATGGTAAGGACAATCATGGCTACAACCATAGCCAATCAACCACCTACTATTCAAGAAGCAGCGATGTCTTCCGAGAACATCCATGTGAAAGAGCTGTGTGAGGCAGGTATCAAACACCTCAAAGAGAACCATGTACCCAATGACTCTGAGACAAACATCATGGTCAGAGGGGCTTTGAGTGAAATTGAATCCTGTATGATTGAGACCTCCGACAAGGACTCTCCCAGTCTACATTCCACACCAGAGGTGGTTGTAGACCTGATCACCAAGCTGCTTCATGGGTATGAGCTTAACTCAGAGGACTTTGCATCACCTGTGTCATCCCCAACCACCACTCTCTCTGATGTGGCAATGGACATGGTGGTTTCTGTCCTTCGGGACATGTCCGATTCCCCAGACGTTACCTCAGCATTGGAAATGACCAAGGATCTCAAGACGCCGTACTCCCGCCCCTCAAGTGCAAGGATTGTAAGTGCCCTCTGCAGAGAGCTGGAGGAGCACATGGGCTCTCCTGATGCTCTGAGGCGAGCTTTGAGCCGTGGCAGCGGGGAGATGACAACAGCCATTGCGAGTGCAGTCACCAGGGAAGTCAACCGTCTGGGTTCAATCCTACCCAAAGTCTCTGTCAGGCCGCTCTCCTCAGACATCTGCCTAAGGACAGACCAGGACAAGGTCATGGTTAAGAGCCGATGTGGCTCAGCTGAGGTGAAGGCATCCCAACCGGTGTATATTATTGTTCATGTAGAGGCGGTGATGGATATCATTGTCCGGCTGCGGTCTCTGATTGTTCCTCGGACCCAGGATAAACTGGCCAGCTGGACCCTAGTTGAGGATGTGACCAACAAGCTGTCCAGTGCTCTGTGGGTGAGGGTGACTAACAGGTGGAGGGAAGCAAATGTCTGCCTGAAGGCAACAGACATCTTTCAGTTGGTGCTGTCTGTGCATAGAAAGTTGATGCAACGCTATGGCACAGAGGAAGCCCTACAGAAGATACTGTGCCACAAGGCACCCAAGCTGCACAAGGACATTGTCTGTCTTGTCACGAACGGAATTATGGATGCACCATCCAAACTTCAAGACACCAAAAATCTGGAATCTACACTCAACTTGAAAGAATTGACAGCCTTGTTTAATGAAATGACAACCCGTCAATCTTTGAATAAGAAAGCTGAGCCGAGCAGCATCAAGACTGAGATTGAACAGCTGGAGTGGTCCACTGTGGAACAAGTGACATCCGGTTCCACCAGCTTCATAAGGGAGCTTATATTAGAAGAAGTCCTGATGAAGCTTGTCAAGAAGATATGCCGTATGCCAAAAAGGACCAACAAGCGTCAGCGCATCCAGATCAGTGATCTGGTGACTGAGCTGATCCGATTGTTCGACGATGAGGTGGCCAAATATCTGATTGAGGAAATGGAAAGCCAGCAAAAAGTTTCAATTCTAAGATGACATCGAAGCTGGCAGATGCCATCTACACTGACCTTGGGAAGGTCAAGCGTTTGAAACGCTCCTTGAAAATTGACGAATTATTTGAGGATCAGGAGATGCTTTCCATTGTCTCTGTCATTGTTTCCCACAAGCTACTGGCCATCTTGAAACCCTCAGTTTCCAACCCATATGACCGTGAGACCTCAGACCTTGAAGACTCATGCAGTAATGATTTGGAGGATGCGGAATCTGAGGGGGTGCATTATGCCACCGGCAGAAAGGTAAGACAAGCTCAGATTACTCTTGAATGGTCATTGGTTGTGCTTTTAGATATCGGCACCAGTAAGTATAGCTGTATAATTTATAGGAATATGTAAAGGAAGTGAAATTGAAGTTTAATTGTGCATTCTTGAATTCTGATCACAGTCCAACATGAGCATCGTCCTTACAGACACTACAAACCAGCCAGAGATGTACATTGCTGTGGATTCTACACCTATGAGTGAGTTTTCCTGGGGGGAAATGTTCTTATGTGACAATTATATATAAAGAAGTAATAAATTGTTTTATCAGACAATTGTCCATCTGAAATTCTTACATATTTTCATCTTCTTGCCAGTTAAATTATCCAAGATGAGAAAAGGCATCCGGGACTTCTTCTGGGGAGTCCAGAAGGCCTGGAAACGCTTGGTCACCTGCAAGTCCTCTGGGTCCTCTGATGGGTAGCCTGGATGACGTGCAGCCCATGTCAGTTGCTTTTGCCAGGCTACATCTGAGGAGGACACCACAACTGGCCTCAATACAACATTTGTATTTTTGTTGTTCATTTCTGTTTTCATTTTGAATCCCCTAATGCTGCTATATTTGAACCAGGCTGTCAGTGGACTAGCTTACCATTAGTTTATACTCCTTAAGGAAGATCCACTATAGGCTACTCAACACCAAAATTCCATCTGGGTCTTTTGATCCCTTATTAGCTCCAACTCCTGTAACTAGGAATGTGAGCTTCTAAATGTCATTCAGACATCTACAGCTTCTCCTGTGATTAGGAAGATAAGCTAAGAAGCCCAACCAATTGACTAGATGTGCTGTACATCTGATGCCATCTCCCTATTGTAATCATTGAGCCACGTCCATTGCAGCCTCTAAATTTGATGTAGATATTTAGCCTAAATTAAAAAATGACAAGGAGGGAAGGCCGACAGCAGCTTCTACTCTTACGATTAGGAAAGTGGTGCTAAACCTTTTGGGCTTTGAGGAACTATGTATTTTATTTTTCAATCACTTACATATTTTTTAATGGTTGTTTTAATAAAGCATTTGTATTGCAGATTTTGATTAATATTGTATCTTTCATAATTTTCCATTTTAATTTATTTAGGCATTCATTTGATGACATGGGACTAAAGCGTAGTTTATACCCTACATACATACACAAGAAATAACTACAAGCAGCTACACAAAAAAACCTTTACACAAGAACGCAGCATCAGCATTTTGTGAAGCGTTCTTGTGTTGCACACGAAGGGTATGAAATAGGCGTAGTCATTTTATGACTTCTATAATAAGGGTATATAATGGTATCCATAGTGCAGTATGAAGATATTCATTATGGAGCTTTATATTATAGTAGAAATAATGTAAATGAATAAAAGTTAATTTAGGTATGTCAACTTGATGGCGATATTTGCTTGTTCAACAAAAGCTATATTGATGTCAGACGGTCTGAAGGTGCATGACATTCACATATTTATTTAATTGGCACGGCCCTGAAAGAGGTAGAAAAGGCCTCAAGATGGCGACAAATATCTTCTGTCAGAAAATCTAATCAATGTATTTATCACATGCGCTGAGTAGAACAGGTGAAATGCATACTTACATCTTCCTCTAACTCTGCCTTGGCAGAGAAGGGCTTGATGAATCATATACAGTATATTGAATTCAGAGTTTCTAGTGTGAAATACAACATTGCTGTCTGCCAAATGAATTAGCAGTATTAAAGCAGTGTAATATACACTGAGTGTACAAAACATGAGTGCTCTTCCCATGACAGATGGACCAGGTGAATCCAGGTGAAAGCTATGATCCTTTATTGATGTCACAGTGTAGATGCTGGGTTTTTGACACGCAACAGTGTCCCGTGTGTATCAAGAATGGTCCACCAACCAAAGGACACCCAGCCAACTTGAGGGGAAAAAAGGGTGCAACTAAATATTAGGAAGGTGTTCATGATGTTTTGTGCACTCAGTGTATATACTTCAGGTTGTATATATTTGAAGTTATCGAAGCATGTGAGTCTTACGGCCAGCTGCCATATTCTTGCATGTATTCTGTATCCGGAACCGTGAAGCCTGGCAAGCGAGTTTAGTATGATTTGACAAATGAAATTTATGCACCACATGTTTGTGTGACTACTCTCTGTTTGCCTAACTTGGGGAGACAAAGAAAGAGGACTTAGACATATTGAAAAAGAGGACTTTATCATGGCCCTTTCATATGAGCAGGGAAGCCCCTCTCTCAGAGGCTGAGGCGAAGAGGAGCAGTCATAAGCCCACTCCATGTGAGTGGCTTTACCGTAACCTCAAGCACAGTGGAACGGGGGAAACTCATCTGTATAATTGTGTTGAGGAGATCCAGAATGCATTTCAAATGGCACCCTATTCACTATACAATGCACTACTTTTGACCAGGGCCCATAGGGGTCTAGTCAAAAGTAGTGCACTGTATAGAGTGCCATTTGGGATGCAAGTTCATACTCAGCTTTAATAAGGGGATTAGGTCTGCTAGCCAGTGTTTCATCTCTCTCTCTCCTGCAGGCATGCTCATGTACAATAAGGTGTTTTCAGGGCATGATGACTCAGCTCATCGGTGACCAAACTCACCTTTTGTTGTGTGGTGTTTATACTGCTGCTACACCTTAATCAGGACCTCACCCCCCAGCTAATTGGGGCGGCAGGGTAGCCTAGTGGTTAGAGCCTTGGACTAGTAACCGAAAGGCTGCAAGTTCAAATTCCCGAGCTGACAAGGTACAAATCTGTCATTCTGCCCCTGAACAGGCAGTTAACCCACTGTTCCTAGGCCGTCATTGAAATTAAGAATTTGTTCTTTATTTAAAATAATTAAAGTATCTGGTGAACGAGATGACTTTAATCATAATTGATGGGCAAGTAAGTACTGTGGCAACCCTGCCTGTTAGTAGTTTGACACACATAATGCTTTACTTGAGGGCAACCTAGATTAGGACTTCATAAAATGAATCACCCATTTATACAACGGGTGGGTATAATCCGGAATGCTGATTGGTTAAAAGGTGGGTATAATCCGGAATGCTGATTGGTTAAAAGGTGGGTATAATCCGGAATGCTGATTGGTTAAAAGTGCATCTATTCCACAAATTACCACCAGCTAAATCTGACGTTAAAATGCTTATGTACTCTGTTCCATCTGACTGTCTCATCAGCCCAGGCAGGGAAGTTATAAACTTGATCTCCACTATAAAAAAGTATCTAGACATTATCTCACATTTCTTTAGACTAACATTTAGTTTTCAACAGCAGAGATTTGTATAAACATCAGTCTCTCTCCGAAATCTGCAACATTGTTTCAAATATTCAAATTCGATCTCCAACTGTCCCATAGTAATGAACCTGCAGGGGGTCGGGACGAGAAAGAGAGATGATATATACAAAGAAATGTAAATTGAAAAAAGGTCAAACGAAAGGAAGGGCAGCGAGTTTGCAGTCTTTCCAGTTTGAAGTTATTTTGTTTGCTGTGTTGTTGGCTAGCTCCTCTGAACAATAGTGTCCTAACAAGAGCACATTTTTTTATGCCGGGTGAAATCGTAACTGATTAGCTCATTGTTATTGATGTATCCTCGAAGCCGGTGTTTGGAGGTTATTGTCACGCCTGCTCCCACTTCCCCTCCGCGCCAGGCTACCTGTCTGTACATGCACCTGTCACCATCACAACGCGCAGCAGCGCCCATTGGACTCACATGGACTCCTTCACGTGGTTGTTTGCCCCTCTATATCTATCTGTTCCTCGTGGTGTTCCCTGTGTACGCATTACTTGGTGTTGTGTGTTCCTGTCCAGACGCTGTTCCTGTTCTGTTTAATGTCTTTCAGTTATCAAACCTTCACTCCCTGTACCTCTATTGGCACTTCGTCTCATGCCTATAAACACCCGTGCCAATATATCCACCTTCTCCGGCATTATCACTTAAATATCCACAGCCATTGGAGGCTGGAAAGTCCCACCTAAAATTTAATTTGCTCATTAGAGGGCGCGTCACTGCTTGCTTGAAACAAAGCACAACGCTGGAAATCTGTCCTCATCCACAGAAACTAGTCCCATCGTTCTTTGACGAACACAGATGGATTTATATCAATTTCAGAGAGAGCGGTAGAGATACTCTGACACAGATGTACTGCCAGTTCCTTGTTGGTTTGGCTGTACTCTGAGTATACAAAACGTATGCAAAAAGTATTTTAAAAAGCGTCCCATAGGGATACTGGCCCATGTTGATTCCAATGCTTCCCACAGTTGTGTCAAGTTGGCTGGATGTGCTTTGGGTGGTGGACCATTCTTGATACACACAGGAAACTATTAGCACCTACTACCATACCTCTTTCAAAGGCAATTCAATCTTAAATATTTTGTCTTGCCCATTCACCCTCTGAACAGCACACAATTGTCTCTTCTTCGGTATTATGGTGGCCACAAATAAATGTCACAGGCGCATGCTGCTGTATTGGCTGTGTATCAGTCTACTATTCTATAGTATGAATTCATTACACTTTGTGAATTAAAAAAAATATATAAAAACTAAAACTAAACACTAAAACAATTGCTTTACCAACGAACCCTGATCCCATTAAAACCTCAAAACTATTCCACTACTTTGGCCCTATCTGATACTACTCCAGGCCAGCAGCCTGGGAGGATGGGACATTTTCATTCAAAACATCTTGTATCTCTTCGGCAGTGAAATCTCGTACACCAAATTACTTCTCTTCAGCTGCCACCACATCGTCTATCCTCCGTGATTTACATTCTATTCCTGCGGTACAATTGACAACCATGACCATGAATGCCAAAAAACAAACCCTAGGAAGAAAACAAATACACACTCGCACACCAAAGCTGATGTTTGGAGGATACCTGTGCCAATATATCCTTCGAACACCGGCTTCTCGTACATTATCACTTAAATAAACCACATTCATATGCAATTTCATAAGCAAACAAAAATATTAACTTGGGGTTGTTGTTTAAAGCAGACTTTTTTTTAATGAAAATAAAATCTACAACGGTGCCCAGGGATTCCATTGGATTGTTTTGTGGTGACGTCCACACACATTAAAGGACAACAACGCCATTATCCCCAGGCCTCAATTTGTCCCCACTGGTGCTCACTTTATTTATGTTTTACATCTAAGAAATGTTATGTTTCTTTCAACAGCTGAATATACAGTCAGCAGGGCCGGCTATAGCCTTTTGGGTGCCCTAAGCAAGATTTGGTTGGGGGGCCCCCTGCCATGCGTAAACATTCTATAGTGGCCCCCCTCTTGGAGGTGGAGAAAAATGTAAGGTTTGAAGCAAGTTTTCTGTAATTCTACATATTTTGCTATGGGACAGCGAGAACTTTTTATAACAAATGCCATGCAACTATTCTCAGTATGCCATGGGGCACAGATTTAAAATTAAAATAAAAAGAATTGACCCATTTTGCCATGGATAGAAATGTTTGCAGATTTAAAACACATTTCCTGCAATTCTACACATTTTGTATTGACTTATACCATGTTAATAAGATATCTGAGTGTGAATGACTAACAAAATAAATGGGTGTCCTCTGGAGGTCAGGGCCCCTGGGCACGGCATTTGGCAATAATTATTACTAGTTTAGATAGCCGGCTAAACTACACAACTTTACCAAAAGTATGTGGACACCTGCTCGTCGAACATCTCCATCTCATTCCAAATTCATGGGCGTTAATATGGAGTTGGTTCCTGTAACGGCGTTCTTCGTTTGTCGCAAGAAAGTCGGACCGAAATGCAGCGTGTTGGTTACTCATGTTTTTTAATGAAACAAATAACGATTACAAGAAAATACTGAGAGAAATACAAAACAACAAAACGTAACGTGAAACCTATTACAGCCTATCTGGTGAACACTACACAGAGACAGGAACAATCACCCACGAAATACACAGTGAAACCCAGGCTACCTAAATACGGTTCCCTATCAGAGACAACAAGAATCACCTGACTCTGATTGAGAACCGCCTCAGGCAGCCAAACCTAAACTAAACACACCCCTAATCAACCACAATCTCAATGCCTACAAAAAACCTAATACGGCAACACAATAACATAAACCCATGTCACACCCTGGCCTGACCAACTAATTATCCAAAACACAAAATACTAAGACCAAGGCGTGACAGAACCCCCTCCCCTAAGGTGCGAACTCCCGGACGCACCTCAAAACCATAGGGAGGGTCCGGGTGGGCGTCTGTCCATGGTGGCGGTTCCGGCTCGGGACATGGACCCCACTCCATAAATGTCATAGTTCCTCCCCTTCGCGTCCTGGGATAATCCACCCTCGCCGCCGACCATGGCCTAATAGTCCTCACCCAGAACCCCACTGGACTGAGGGGCAGCTCGGGACAGAGAGGCAGCTCGGGACAGAGGGGCAGCTCGGGACAGAGGGGCAGCTCGGGACAGAGGGGCAGCTCGGGACAGAGGGGCAGCTCGAGACAGAAGAAGCCCAGCACTGAGAGGAAGCCCAGCCAGGCAGTTGAATCCGGCAGATCCTGGCTGGCTGGCAGTTCTGGCAGATCCTGGCTGACTGGCGGATCTGGAAGAGTCTGGTTGACTGGCAGATCTGGAAGAGTCTGGTTGACTGGCAGATCTGGAAGAGTCTGGTTGACTGGCAGATCTGGAAGAGTCTGGCTGACTAGCAGATCTGGAAGAGTCTGGCTGACTGGCAGATCTGGAAGAGTCTGGCTGACTGGCAGATCTGGAAGAGTGTGGCTGACTGGCAGATCTGGAAGAGTCTGGCTGACTGGCAGATCTGGAAGAGTCTGGCTGACTGGCAGATCTGGAAGAGTCTGGCTGACTGGCAGATCTGGAATAGTCTGGCAGATCTGGAAGAGTCTGGTTGACTGGCAGATCTGGAAGAGTCTGGCTGACTGGCGGATCCTGGCAGACTGACGGCTCTGGCTGCTTCATGCTGACTGACGGCTCTGGCTGCTCCATGCTGAATGGCGGCTCTGGCTGCTCCATGCTGACTGGCGGCTCTGGCTGCTCCTTGCCGACTGGCAGCTCCTTGCAGACTGGCAGCTCCTTGCAGACTGGCAACTCCATGCAGACTGGCAACTCCATGCAGACTGGCAACTCCATGCAGACTGGCAACTCCTTGCAGACTGGCAGCTCCTTGCAGACTGGCAGCTCCATGCAGACTGGCAGCTCCATGCAGACTGGCAGCTCTGGCTGCTCCAAGCAGACTGACAGCTCTGGCTGCTCCATGCAGACTGGCAGCTCTAGCTGCTCCATGCAGACTGGCAGCTCTGGCTGCTCCATGCAGACTGGCAGCTCCTTGCAGACTGGCAGCTAGCTCCATGCAGACTGGCAGCTCTTGCTGCTCCATGCAGACTGGCAGCTCTAGCTGCTCCATGCAGACTGGCAGCTCTGGCTGCTCCATGCAGACTGGCAGCTCTGGCTGCTCCATGCAGACTGGCAGCTCTGGCTGCTCCATGCAGACTGGCAGCTCTGGCTGCTCCGAACAGGCAGGAGGCTCCGGCAGCGCTGTAGAGGAGGAAGGCTCTAGAAGCACTGAACATGCGGGAGGCTCCGGCAGCACAGGAGAGGAGAAAAGCTCCGACAGCGCAGGAGAGGCGAGGCGCACTGTAGGCCTGATGCGTGGTGCTGGCACTGGTGGTATTGGGCCGAGGACACGCACAGGAAGCCTGGTGCGGGGAGCTGCTACCGGAGGGCTGGGGTGTGGAGGTGGTACTGGATAGACCGGACCGTGCAGGCGCACTGGAGCTCTTGAGCACCGAGCCTGCCCAACCTTACCCGGTTGAATACTCTCGGTCGCCCTGCCAGTGCGGCGAGGTGGAATAGCCCGCACTGGGCTATGTAGGTGAACCGGAGACACCGAGTGCAAGGCTGGTGCCATGTAAGCCGGCCCAAGGAGACGCACTGGGGACCAGATGCGTAGAGCCGGCTTCATGGCATTTGGCTCGACGCTCAATCTTGCCCTGCCGATACGCGGAGCTGAAATATACCGCACTGGGCTATGCACCCGCACTGGGAACACCGTGCGCACCACTGCATAACACTGTGCCTGCCCGGTCTCTCTAGCCCCCCGGTAAGCACAGGGAGTTTGCGCAGGTCTCTTACCTGGCGTAGCCATACTCCCTGAAAGGCCCCCCCCCCAAGAAATTTTTGGGGCTGATTCCCGGGCTTCCATCCACGTCGCCGTGCTGCCTCCTCATACCAACGCCTCTCCGCTTTAGCCGCCTCTAGTTCCTCCTTGGGGTGGCGATATTCACCAGGCTGAGCCCAGGGTCCTTTTCCGTCCAGTTCTTCCTCCCATGTCCAAATCTCCAAGTGGTGCAGCCTCTCCCACTGAAGCTGCTTCTGTTGCCTCTCCTGTGGCTCCTGCCTGTTAACACGCTGCTCGGTCCGTGTGTGGTGGGTGATTCTGTAACGGCGTTCTTCGTTTGTCGCAAGAGAGTCGGACCGAAATGCAGCGTGTTGGTTACTCATGTTTTTTAATGAAACAAATAACGATTACAAGAAAATACTGAGACAAATACAAAACAACAAAACGGAACGTGAAACCTATTACAGCCAATCTGGTGAACACTACACAGAGACAGGAACAATCACCCACGAAATACACAGTGAAACCCAGGCTACCTAAATACGGTTCCCTATCAGAGACAACAAGAATCACCTGACTCTGATTGAGAACCGCCTCAGGCAGCCAAACCTAAACTAAACACACCCCTAATCAACCACAATCCCAATGCCTACAAAAAAAACAATACAATAACACAATAACATAAACCCATGTCACACCCTGGCCTGACCAACTAATTATCTAAAACACAAAATACTAAGACCAAGGCGTGACAGTTCCCCCTTTGCTGCTATAACACTAGATGTTGGAACATTGCTGCGGGGACTTGCTTACGTTCAGCCACAAGAGCATTAGTGATGTCGGGCACTGATGTTGGGCAATTAGACCTGGCTTGAAGTCGGCGTTCCAATTCATCCCAAAGGTGTTCGATGGGGTTGAGGTCAGGGCTCTGTTCAGGTGAGTCAAGCTCTTCCACACTGATCTCAGCAAACCATTTCTGTATGGACCTCGCTTTGTGCATGGGGGAATTGTCATGATGAAACAGGACAGGGCCTTCCCCACACTGTTGCCACAAAGTTAAAAGCACAGAATCGGCTTGAAAGGCATTTTATGCTGTAGTATTAAGATTTCGTTTCACTGGAACAAAAGGGCTGAGCCCGAACCATGAAAAACAGCCTCAGACCACTATTCCTCCTCTACCAAACTTTGCAGTTGGCAGTATGCATTGGGGCAGGTATCATTCTCCTGGCATTCGCCAAACCCAGAATCGTCTGTCCTTCCAGATGGTGAGGCGTGACTCATCACTCCAGAGAAAGTGTTTCCACTGCGGCGAGCTTTACACCACTCTAGCCGACGCTTGGCATTGCGCATGGGGGCTTATGTGCGGCTGCTCGGCCATGGAAACCGATTTCATGAAGATCCTGACATACAGTCCTTGTCCTGACATTGCTACCAGACGCAGCTTGGAATGCGGTAGTGAGTGTTACAACCGAGGACAGACAATATTTACGTGTTACACTCTTCAGCACTCGGCAGTCCCGTTCTGTGAGATTGTGTGACCTACCACTGATTTTATATACCTGTCAGCAACGGGTGTGGCTGAAATAGCTGAATCCACTAATTTTAAGGGGTGTCCACATACTTCATGTATATGCACAACCACACTTTACTGAGTAAAATTTTTGGGGGGTACGTTTATTTCTTTATTTTTGGTCGAGGGGCCCTCTAGCAGTCGGGGGCCCTATGCAACTGCTTATGTTGCTTATGCCTGGAAACGGCACTGATGGTCAGTGTACAAAGCCACCTCTGTTCCTTTTGACATTCTATACCAGGGGTGTCAAACTCAAATACCCAGTGGGCCAAAATGTAAAACCTGAACAAAGTCACGAGCCAACATTGAACAAATTAACCTTTTAATATGGACGCAAACAAGTTTTGCTTTAACATTGAATATGGAACAAGCATCGCTTATTACCATACAATATATAATTTAATAGTGGAGACATGCAAAATCGAATTTCAAATGAAAAAACACATGAATGGCATTCATTTATTAAATAAATAAAATTTAAATAAAAATTGTATGCCTCTTTTCTATTTGCAGCCTTCTGATTTAAATACAAAATAAACTTTTTCCACTGGCTAATAATTTTACAAATAAAATGATAATAAATCAATCAACCATTCAAGCCCATGACTTGTAGCAAGAAAAAGTGCATAAAGAAAACGTTAATAATTGCACACTGGTCTAATCTGATGTGCCCAAGCCAGATACCTGGCATCTCTTCTTGGATGCTAGTTCATCAATGTCTGGGCTCAAGCTCTGAGCTGAAGAAATCCTCAGTATCGAGCGAAGATGTTCATCAGTCAGACGTCTCCTGTGAGTTGTTTTGGTCATCTTCATCGAGGAGAAAAGTTGCTCGCATAGATAAGTGCTGCCGAACATGGAGAGCATCTGAGCAGCTTGGGTGCGGAGCTGAGGCATTGTGTCAGGGATGAACCGTGGAAACTGTGCGGCGCCCACAGCATCATACTTTGACTTCAGCGTGTCATTGCACTGGAGTTCAATCAGCTCCATTTGGATGTTGGTTGGTGCATTTTCCACATCAACTGCGAAGGGATTACTAAGCAGTTCAAACTTGCATTTCTGGGCATCGAAGTCGGCAAATCGCCGGCTAAACTCAGCGGCGAGAACACTGAGTTTTTCAGCAAACTGTGCGCATGGGAACACGGCGGTAGAGATCTGCGCTTTTATGGATTGGCAGCAGGGAAAATGGCAAGGGTTTCCTTGCAGCATCTGATTCTCCCACAGGCACAGTTTAGTTTTGAAGGCCCTCACTGCAGCGTACATGTCTGTGATGATGCGCCCCCGCCCCTGAAGCTGCAGGTTCAGCGCATCGAGATGGCTCGAGATGTCACAGAGAAAGGCCTCCCGGAGCTCTGCTGTATCCTTCCCTTTGGTTTCCAAGAATTGACATATTTCCTCACGCAGCTCGAAACATCTGTTCAGTACTTTTCCTCTGCTTAGCCATCTCACCTCTGTGTGATATGGCACGTCTGCGTATTCCGAACCACACTCCTCCAGAAAAGATTTAAACTGGCGGTGATTTAGACCTTTGGCTCTTATAAAGTTAACTACCTGTGTTACATGTTCCATCTTTAGGGCTTTGGCACACAGTGCTTCCTGATGTATGATGCAGTGGTAAACAGTTAGCTCACCTGCACAGTTCTCTTCCCGCATCTTCTCCCAAACCATGCCCACCAGTCCACTCTTTTTACCGCACATCGCTGGCGCACCATCTGTCGTTAATCCAACGAGTTTATCCCACGGCAGCTTTATTTCAGTTACACATTTGGAAACCTCCTCAAAGATTTCCTTTCCTGTGGTTGTGCCATGCATTGATTTGAATCCTAATAGCTCCTCCGTAACACACAGATTTGAGTCCACTCCACGGATGAAGACTGACAGCTGAGCAGTATCAGATGCGTCGCAGCTCTCATCCACAGCGAGGGAGAACGCAACAAAATCTTTTCCCTTTTCCATCAGCTGGTCATACAGATTGGTGGCAAGATCACATGTGCGATCAGCTACTGTGTTCCTGCTCAGGCTCACGTTTGAAAATGCTTGTTTTTTCTCTGGGCATACGAGGTCACAAACCTTCATCATGCACTTTTTCATGAACTCTCCCTCATTAAAGGGCCGGGCTGATTTTGCGATCTCTGCTGCCACTATATAACTAGCCTTTACAGCAGCCTCGCTTTGTGATGTGGCTTTTTTAAACATATTCTGTTGTGAAACCAAGCTTCTTTTCATCTCCTCTACTTTCTGGCTCCTTTGAGTCATGTCCAGGTCCTTGTATTTGTCATGGTGTTTCGTTTCATAGTGTCGTCTAATGTTGTACTCCTTACTTACAGCCACGTTGACTCCACAAACAAGACAAACAGGTTTGTCTTTTACATATGTAAACAGATATTCTGCCTCCCACTTGTCCAGAAAGCTCCTGTTTTCTGCCTTTCTTTTCGCCATTTTTGGAAAGGGTTAGCTCGCTGACAGTTGTAGCGTCTATGTTGCTATGACTACTGTCACAGAGGAGAGAGCGTTTCTGGGTCCTGTCCTGATTGGCACGCGAAAACAGCAGAGCATTATGGGATTCGTAGTATTAGTGGTGAATGCGCTGTATAATACCGGCGGTCCAGCTCTAGTAGTAATTTGGTATTGTCTCGCGGGCCAAATATAATTACCCCGCGGGCCAAATTTGGCCCACGGGCCAGAGTTTGACACCCATGGTTGTGGGCATACGAGAGGCTTTTATCCAAAGGTTGAAAAGAGTTTAAAGATTCCTTTTTCATTGTCTGTTGTCATGTTTTAACCAATGGAACATCACAAAGAGAGCAGTCTCCTTGCCAGACAATTGCACGTATTAAATGCAGTATACTTAGAGATGTGACTGACAAGTGTACATCTCCCTATATGTATGTGTCAGGGTTACAAATACTGTAAATGTATTCCCTGAGAACTGGTGGCTCTTTACTCTCCCTCATCTGCCTCACAGCACCTAATGAGAGATATAAGAGATTCAGCTATAGTCTGAACACACACTCCAGAGCCCAACTGAGAAAAATCAATATGTGAACCTATTACCCCACTAGAGCACAGTGGCTCTAAATTGCTTTCTGCTTCAGCGGGTAAGCATTAGAAAGCTGATGTCTCCTTCATGTCTGGAAAGCATGAATAAACATGATTTAAGGAAGGAAATTAATATTGTGTAATATGACTCTAATGACCAGAAGGAATGTATTGAATTAAGCTGCCTATTGTATATAAGCAGACTAAAATTATACTATGGCATTATTCATTGTCGGGTAAAATCAGTGATATGAGATATGGTATGTTTATTGAGGCAAGTAGAAAATGGGAAGAAAGGGGCTTAAAGTCAGACTTAAGAACATCCAACAGTCGTGCATCAGGCAAGTGCATTACCTAAGTCAGAATTTTATGTGGAAAGCCCACTGATAATCTTTCTGTCATGTTATTATAATCTTTAAAGATTATTATTCAGAAAATGATAGCATTATTGTTGACCGGACCTAAGGAGGATGGTAAAAGAGAAATGTTGTCTACCCTGTGTGAAAATAAATCACCCTACAGCTTTTTCTTGTATATTCCTCTGTGCTGAGACTAAATAATCATAGGCCATAAGGCTGCCTGTTAATCCGTCGTCTCTGTACTCTTTTCTTCAAGTCATCCTGGCCAGGGACGGCACTGGGGTAGGCAGGTCAATGACTTGTCTATCTCAAATCAAAAATATTAAAGAACCAGTGCTGCTGTAGGGGATCAAACATCATTTCTTTAGACTGAAGTCAGACATACAAAATGAACCGTGGTAAATATCTGAGTACTTCAGAATAATTTATCACTTTTCTTCTGATTTGATGTAACATTCAATGGGCACACTATCTGACAGACTCCTACAGCAGTGGGCTCTAAATGGTAATATAGTGTTAATAACTGTGTTACAGTAGTTTAGAACAGTAAAGCACATAATCTAAATGACCCTAAAATCCTATTAGCCTTTTTCTTAACCTTTATCTTTTCCTTTATATTTTAAATTATGATGTAATTATGTCAAATAAACAATATGTCTCACAGCAAATGACTATCACACTTCTGCTGATGCAGTGAACAGGATTTGTCTGAATTGTTATCAATAGATTCCCCAACTTTCTGAAAACCGTCCCTGTGATGATGTATGAATAAACAACAATGAAGACCTTTCAAACTGATATTCCTATCAGGGTGGGATTCTATTTGAAATTGAGATCAAATGGGAAGATTTGACATGAATCCTCCTATAGAGCCATACTGACAGGTTGCATTGAGCATCTCAAATGGCACACTATTCCCTATATTGTGCACTACCTTCGACCAGGGTAGAGCACTATACAGGGAATATGGTGCCATTTGGGACGTAACCACAGATAAGACAGTTTGAGATATTCACAAATGTCCCAATAAGACAACCCAGTGAGTTATGAGAGAATCAATCACTTGATAACAGTGCCACTGATGACAATTTGGAAACTTCCTGTCAGTGCCAGATAAACATTTTAATTGTAGTAGCAGGCCTCGCTGAACTCACTGTCAACAGTGAGAGAGAGAGAGAGAGAGAGAGAGAGAGAGAGAGAGAGAGAGAAAGAGAGAGAAATGAACAGCACAAAAACAAACCAAATTAAACTGGAAAGGGGCACTGGTAAGGCTTTGACATGTTTTAGAAAGGATTTTGCCTCAAAATTATTCTGAGCAAACATTCTTTCATTTCAGTCAGAGGAGGTCTTGACTGAATTCCATCTCAAAATGAGGGAAAAAAAGACCCCAGTGTGCCCCTTCCTAAATAGCAATACAACTACATAAAGTTGGGGTCAAGTTGGGGTAAGTAAGCATTTCACTGTAAGGTCTACGACACCTGTTGTATTCAGCGCATGTGACAAAAAACATTTTATTTTATCTGATGGCACCTGACATTGTGATGTGACCACTGTGCTAAAATATAAATACATAAATGTCCTGTCGAAAAATAGATTGTATTTAGAACCACTGGGAAATCATTCTGCACTGTGTGAATCTCTTGTGTTTCCACAAGTTTCTTATGTTTTTAAGTTTTGAGCTTTGGCTGCCTACTTCATTTCCTACATGCCTTTTGAGAGCCCTCATCCTAGAATCTTCACTATGAATCCCCCGGTGACCCTTACAACAGTTCTAATAAAAATGGATGTACTTTGTTTCAGACTACTTGATCGTTTTTAGACTTCTATGTCCTTAGAGGATTTAAGCATAACTTCATGCACACCCACCCCTTTATAATCTATAACTAATAAAGAATAACTGCCTCTGTAGCCAAAATGTCAAGGTTTATCCAAATCATTTTGCTTTTTGAAAAACTGTCAAACATCAACCAATGTGTTATAGATTAGGCAATTAGTAAAAAAAAATCTGTTTGTTCTCAGTCCAGCTGAATTGATTATAAACTAGTTAGGAACTCTACATGTTTGTTTACTCTCCTTCCCCACATTGCCAGAGGCTAATACACAAATCCATGCTGACATTTCCTCCTTATGTCCCACATTATTGTTTCCCCTGCTTAACAGACATCCTGCTAATTAACCATGTAAAAAATAAAGGAGGGATATTGTTCCAGACTATTGGATTTTGGAGTCAGACATGAGTAAACGGACATGAGTCCAGAAACTGTCCAGTAAACAGTGGCTAACCACAACAAAATGATACAATACGGTCAAAATCATACTGGCAGGAAAGGCCTGGTATGTCCTTTTCAGAAGACCTGTCAACTGATCTCTGTATCTCATACTGTAACTCTAGAGGTCCAGTTGAGTAACACTGTTATCTACAATATTTTAAATATCATCCTGTTCTGTCAATGATAATCTTGGTATCTGACATACTGTAACTGTAGAGGTATTTTATTCCAATCCATATGCAATATTGTAAACACCATTCTTAAGTCATCACAAATGCATAAACTAAATCTCCTTTCCTGTCATTTGCTAGGTTTCAGTCCAATTGGCTACAGATTTTCATGCAAATATTCAAACTTCTGCATGAAAAATTCTGCATATATTCCCACCAGTGTGTTTCCATCAAATTGACTTGTTACAGATTAAGACGTAGTGCACGTAAAATAACTTTTGCGGTTAAATTCCAATGTACCAAATAATAAAAAACAATTGGGTTTCCATTGCATTTTCAACTCTATTGATGGTTTTCTCACAAAATTGTTTGCGTTATATAGAGAATGTGCCCACTCTGGTCTAGGCACGTGTGCTCTTCCCAACAGCTCGCTGATAATTTGCGGGTATAGCCTATACTGTATGATTTTACTTGTCAAACGGCAGCTTGGCAGCCAAGCATCGATCATCATGCCATAAGAATTAGACCCTTGATATTTATTGGAAAGGAGCATCAAGATCATCAAGTTCATCGTAACTTATTTCATCTGTTGCCTAATAAACTGCATGCTTTCTCGAGTCATAGTGGGAGGAACACACAATATCATTGCGTGACTCTAAGTTTACTTCGATATGATGGTTATTATATCAATTTTTGCGCATAAAGGCGTTTCCACAGCCATTTCTCGCATAATTCATTTTACAGACACAAAAACATCCAACCTTGTCTAGTGCATTTTGTTTTGTTGACATTTGTAAGGTTGACCGACAAATTTCCTGTTTCCATCAGGCCTGTCGTGAATTTTTTTTATCCATCATGTCCTTTTGTCACGCCCTGACCTTAGAGAGCTGTTTTATTTCTCTATTTGGTTAAGTCAGGGTGTGATTTGGGGTGGGCATTCTATGTTGTGCATTTCTATGTTGGCCTATGTGCAACCTGGTCAGGCCCCAGAACAACAACCATCAATGGCTACTTTGTGTCCTCACCCTGTTAGGACACCCCAATGTCCCGATCATCTCAAAGACTTTGAATCAGAGCTTACAAATCAAATAAATCAAATCAAATTGTCACAATACAACAGGTTTAAACCTTACAGTGAAATGCTTACTTACGAGTCCCTAATCAACAATGCAGTTTCAAATAATACAGATAATAATAAGAGATAAAAGTAACAAGTAATTTCAGTTCAGCAGTGAAATAACAGTAGCAAGACTATGTACAGGGGGGTACCGATCAGAGTCAATGTGCGGGGCAGTGGTTATTTGAGGTAGTGTGAACATGTAAGTAGAGTTATTAAAGTGACTATGCATAGATGACAACAGAAAGTAGCAGCGGTGTAAAGAGGGTGTGGGGGGGGGATCTTCGGGAGTCTTATGTCTTGGGGGTAGAAGTTGTTTAGAAGCCTCTTGGACCTAGACTTGGTGCTCCTGTACTGCTTGCCGTGCGGTAGCAGGGAGAACGGTCTTTGACTAGGGTGGCTGGAGTCTTAGACAATTTGTAGGGCCTTCCTCTGACACGCCTGGTGTTGAGGTCCTGGATGGCAGGAAGTTTAGCCCCAGTGATGTACTGGGCCGTACGCACTACCTCTGTAGTTCCTTACGGTCGGAGGTCGAGCAGTTGCCATACCAGACAGTGATGCAACCAGTCAGGATGCTCTCCATGGTGCAGCTGTAGAACCTTTTGAGGATCTGAGGACCCATGCCAAATCTTTTCAGTCTCCTGAGGGGGAAAAGGCATTGTCATGCCCTCTTCATGACCGTCTTGGTGTGCTTGGACCATGTTAGTTTGTTGGTGATGTGGACACCAAGGTTCTTGAAGCTCTCAACCTGCTCCACTGCAGCCGCGTCTTTGAGAATGGGGGTGTGCCCGGTCCTCTTTTTCCTGTAGTCCACAATTATATCCTTTGTCTTGATCACATAAATATATTTTCAATTTGAGGTCTTTCACTGTGCTGAAAATCAAGTATAGTTTGGTGGCAAGGGCAGTGTCCTGTTTTTTTGGGAGCAGTTTTCAGTTGTGTACATTGCATATGTCTTAGTAAAACGCCCTCGATGTTTGAAAATGTGAAGATTGAGAGAAGTGATGGATGTTGAGAGAATCGTTTGTAGATTTGTAAACAAAAGGAGCAAAACTAATTTAAAAGCAGAACAAATTATTTGGAAACTAATTTAAAAATAGTCTTTCATTTGAACTTTTCAAACAACCAATCCTATTGAATCCATTTCGCTCTTGCCTGCAGTTACTACCTTTGGTTAGTTGACTTGGATCTTTGCTTTCACTGCCAGTTTTTTTTCAATTGCAAGTTTTAGTGGTTTTATTTCGTCCTACTCAGTTGTGTAATTTTATGATTCCATGTCTATAGACTGTTTAGTGAGGAGCTAAACCGGAAATTGCTTCTGCTACATTTTTCAAGTACCATCCCTGAGATGACTAATA
This sequence comes from Oncorhynchus masou masou, assembly GCF_036934945.1. Classification (NCBI taxonomy): domain Eukaryota; kingdom Metazoa; phylum Chordata; class Actinopteri; order Salmoniformes; family Salmonidae; genus Oncorhynchus; species Oncorhynchus masou. Next base: position 43,230,247 of record NC_088233.1, read on the forward strand.
CAAGAAATGATTGACAGTCATTTTCAGCGATCTATATAACCGGTCTAGTTTCCTGATCATATTGGAGCTCCCTGCTATGTGTTGCTCTGGATGTCTTAGTCTAACGTCTGTAACTAGATGCTTAAAAACCTGTAGAATGAGAGTAGTTACTCAATATTTTTCAGTTGTTCAAGGCTCAAACTCCTATGGGTCCATTCGGCAAAACCACTCCCACCATCACCGACCGAGGTTGCAGCCATTGTGTCCTTTCCAAATAGCCTATATTTTTGTATTTAATTACTTGTAAACTTCATACTTTTTAGTAGTTCCAATAGGCCTCCAGTGTTGTTGTTTGCTTGAACAGTCACTGAGGCTGTATTTAACGTTAAACGATAGTTATTTCAGATGCATCAGGTTTAGATACTTTGCTAACTAGCATTGATAGCTTAGCACAAAATATACAGGCTGAGAGACTAGGATTCCTGTATATTTTTCCTGTAAATGTTATTCTTCAAACAGGCTTAATGTTACATCAGAATTTCTGAACCAAGACGCGCAACATCACTAGACTTTCTTGAACGCTTACGAAACAAACCAAGCAGACCAGGGCAGGGTTTGACAAGTGAAAAATTCTTGCATTGGTTGTTAATTTTGTCAATCTACAGGCACAACCTGAATTCGAGCCAATAATAAGTAGTTGAACATGTTACTCCACAACCTTGTGAAAATGACATGTTTTTATTTTAGTCAAAAACCACTTTATTGAAGGAGTGCCTTTTGATATGACAGCCTGCGATTCGAGATTCTTTGATCCAACGGCCGTGTCTTTGTGAGACGCAGAGTAGGTGAACGGATGATTTCTGCATGTGTGATTTCCACCGTGAAGCATGGAGGGGGGGTGTGATAGTGTGGGGGTGCTGAGCTTTATTTAGAGTTCAAATCACACTTAACCAGCATGGCTACCACAGCATTCTGCAGTGATACGCCATCCCATCTGGTTTGTGTTTAGTGTTAGTGTCATTTGTTTTTCAACAGGACAATAACCTAACCCCACTCCAGGCTGTGTAACCAACTGTCAGAGCAGCTCACAGATTACTGCACCTGTACATAGCCCACCTATAATTTAGCCCAAACAACTACCTCTTTCCCTACTGTATTTAATTAATTTATTTATTTTGCTCCTTTGCACCCCATTATTTTTATTTCTACTTTGCACATTCTTCCATTGCAAATCTACCATTCCAGTGTTTTACTTGCTATATTGTATTTACTTTGCCACCATGGCCTTTTTTTGCCTTTACCTCCCTTATCTCACCTCACTTGCTCACATCGTATATATAGACTTGTTTATACTGTATTATTGACTGTATGTTTGTTTTACTCCATGTGTAACTCTGTGTCATTGTATGTGTCGAACTGCTTTGCTTTATCTTGGCCAGGTCGCAATTGTAAATGAGAACTTGTTCTCAACTTGCCTACCTGGTTAAATAAAGGTGAAATAAAATAAATAAATAAAGGGCTATTTGACCAAGATGAGTGATGGAGTGATGCACCAGATGACCTGGCCTCAACCCAATTAAGATGGTTTGAGATTAATTGGACCGCAGAATGAAGGAAAAGCAGCCAACAATTGCTCAGCATATGTAGGAACTCTTTCAAGACTGTTGGAAAAGTAGTCCAGGTGAAGCTGGCTCATGTCAAGAGTGTGCAATGCTGTTATCACGGCAAAGGGTGGCTACTTTGAAGAATCTCAAATATAAAATAGATTTGGATTTGTTTAACACTTTTTTGGTTACTACATGATTCCATATGTGTTTCATAGTTTTGATGTCTTCACTATTCTACAATGTAGAAAATAGTAAAAATAAAGAAAAACCCTTGAAGGAGTGGGTACATCCAAACTTCTGAATGGTACTGTATAGCTTACACCAAAGGGTAAAAGCTATATATTTTGAGCAAAATAGTGCATCTCAGCATCTGTGGTCTAAGATTTATGCTTAATGATGTGGACTGCAAATTATATCATGATGGAAGTAGGCCTGGGCTCACAGAAATAAGAATGAATAGAATGGGCTTGGAACTCTAACCCTGGAAATTGACTGGTAACTTCATGGGTACACTCCCAATGGCTGCCTGGTATTGTGACGCAATAATTTCAATGTTTTTTTGGATTTTCTATTCATTCTTATTTCTAAGCCAGTTTAATATTCAGTAGCATTCAAGCTTTGGCAACCTCAGATGAAGTACGATGTTTTACCGGCTCATTTTGGAGAACGAATTAGGCGTGTAGCATGGACGGCGACGAGGCCCGAAAAGTAAGTCCATTTCTATCGCTCCAGGCGTACCTTGAAATGATTGACTGTAGACAGTTTTTGTATTGATTACACTGAAAAATGTATGGAAACGGGTGCATGTCTGAGGTTATGTGTAAATCCCCTGTCGCCAGCATGGAGTCTATAAAATGGATCGATTTGGCTTAGATCATTGTGTGTTAGGAATTGCCATTTAATCAGACCCGTATGCCCGAGACCGCTCACGCACACCAGGCGTCAGGAAACATTTGGCAGTCGAAATCGAGGAGGGAATACGTTTTTGGGATGTTCTTGCATTGGAATTATATTGAATTCTGCTTATATCACAAACATAAAGTTCAAATGCTGAGACTCAGAGATCATTGAGTGCATTTGAAGTAAGGTAGGTTGGTGCAAAATCTGTAGTATTTCCGCTGCGTATCAGCACCATGGACAGTGCCCTACACACTAAAGCAAGGCCGTTTGGTAATGAATATAGGCTACAAGATAGATAGGGTAATTCACTTATTACAAACAGCCTATGTGAATGCAGCTGTACAAAATAATACAAACTAAATGCTGAAAGTAGCCTAGTAGCCTAGTTATTAATGCATGCAAACAAAAATAGGCTACTGAATAGCAGTTTGGCTTGGAATAGCCTACTGACACAACTGTGAATGCAACGAATGATCGTGAACAGCGGTACCAAGTAGTATGACTGGTAAACACAATGTAAGATTGATAAAGCTATGACACAATCTACAGTATATTAAGGCTAGTTACATTAACAGTAAACAAATGCAGCAAACAAAAGGCAAATAACCAAAACATAGTCTACAGCCTGCTACAGTGAGATGCAGCCATGCACAGCTGTCTTGCCAAAACAACAGGCCCGCTTCAAACATGGAAAGTCGTGCTGCTCAGGGGTTCAGCAACACGTTGTGATATAGTACAATACACTTCTGTGGATCAAATTAGACCAACATAATCAATTAAGCAATGCCAGCCTACCATGAAATACGTTTCCAATATGTACTATTCCATTTACAACCACAAAACCAATAGGCTACAAAGAAAACCATAATAGAATGTATCTACTGTATTTCTATGATTAAACATACCAATATGTACAGTGCTTTCAGAAAATATTCACACCCCTTGTCCTTTTCCACATTGTGTTGTGTTACAGCCTGAATATAACATTTATTAAATTGAGTTTTTGTGCCACTGATATACACATAATACCCCATAATGTAAAAGTGGAATATTTTTTTAGACATTTTTACAAATTAATAAAAAATTAAAAGCTGAAATATCTTGAGTCAAAAAGTATTCAACCCCTTTGTTATGGCAAGCATTGGCTGATTGGGACAAATAATTCAGCCCTGGCAATTTAGCAACACATCATATCCTAGTGGTAACCACTTTTACATATTATGCAATTGGCATTACATTTGTGTCTCTCTTTCTGTTTTCTTCCTACCGCCACTGCACCTACCTGTCACGATCGT